>NC_045964.1:55967922-55970422 GCF_010909765.2 Amblyraja radiata
TTCTCAAGCTGCCTCACCCGCTGAATTTCCCCAGCATTTTTGTCAACCTTCGATTTTTCCAGCATCTGCAGTTCCTTCTGGAACAAATTATAGCCCTGTCCCACAGTACGAGTTCATTCCAAGAGCTCTCCCGAGTTTAAAAAAGTCTAACTCGTGGTAAGCACGGAGAATGAACGTAGCGGGTACGTCGGAGCTCGGGGACGTCTCTTAGCGGCTCGTAACGCTAACGGCAGGTACTTGGGAAGACTCGCTAACGGCAGGTAAGCACGAGAAGACTCGTGAAGATTTTTCAACGCGTTGAAAAATGTCCACGAGAGCCCCGAGTACCGACGAGTGGCCAATACCGTAAATCTCCGAGTTCGAATCAGGGCAAACTCGGGAGAGCTCTTGGAATGAACTCGTACCGTGGGACAGGGCTTTTAGGATCAAACATTACCTCAGAGGTTCCTTTTACATCTCTCCCCTCACCCTAAGCCTGTGTCCTCCAGCCCCGGAATCCATCTGTCCTAGAGTTATAGAGCTCTTCTGGCCAACTTGCCCACGCCGACCAACATGTCCCACCTACACTAGTCCCACCTGCCTTCATTTGGCCCATATCCCTCTAACCCTGTCCGATCCATGTACCTGTTTGAATGTTTCTTAAACTGCAATAGTCCCTGCTTCAACTACCTGCACCGGCAGCTCGTTCCTTACACCCACCACCCTTTGTGTGAGAAACATGGAAACATAGAAAATAGGTGCAGGAGTAGGCCATTCTGCCCTTCGAGCCTGCACTGCCATTCAATATGATCATGGCTGATCATCCAACTCAGTATCCTGTACCTGCCTCTCTCCATACCCCCTGATCCCTTTAGCCATAAGGGCCACATCTAACTCCCTCTTAAATATAGCCAATGAACTGGCCTCAACTACCTTCTATGGCAGAGAGTTCCAGAGATTCACCACTCTCTGTGTGAAAAATGTTTTCTCATCTCGGTCCTAAAGGATTTCCCCTTTATCCTTAAACTGTGACCCCTTGTCCTGAACTTCCCCAACATCTGGAACAATCTTCCTGCATCTAGCCTGTCCAACCCCTTAAGAATTTTGTAAGTTTCTATAAGATCCCCCCTCAATTCTAGCAACATTATCCATCACGCACTGTATCAAAATGCTCCCCTCAACACAACTATTAACTCCGCCCTCTCTCAACCTTTTACACTAATGCCCTTAGGCGACTACAGGCGACTAGGCTGTCGCCACATGGTCACCTGGGTGTCGCCTGTCTGGTCTCCTCAGTCGCCCAAAGAGTCGTACCTTTTTTCTGGTCGCCGCTGGATTTTGAAATTATCAAAACTTTTCGGCGACAGTTGGCGCTCGTGGGCTTGACGCTGACGATCGTAGCGTGACGATGGTGCTGTCGCCAGGATGACGTGGGTTGTCGCCGGTGCTGGCTTTGGAGAATTCCATCAACCTACAGCAACCGGCGACAGGTACCGGCGACTGGATTGGCTTACCTTGTCGTAGCTAGTGGTGGGTGGACGTAGGTTGTCGTAGGTGTGGTCGTAATGGGTCGCCGGTTGTCGGTAGATTGCCACAGCTTGACGTCGACTAGGAGATAGGTTGTTGTAGACATGTCGTAGACATTGTCGTAAGGGGGGGAGGGGGTCCAGTCGCCAGTTTTACGGTGACCCACTACGACTATGACAGTCGCCGAAAAAATCGCCTAAGTGGAACGGGCCCATAAGGCAGTCCCAGTTAATATTTGTGAAGTGAAATCCTCCAGGACTATGGTCTGAAGAAGGGTCACGATCCGAAAAGTCACCCATTCCTTCTCTCCAGAGATGCTGCCTGTCCCGCTGTGTTACTCCAGCATTTTGCGTCTATTATTGGTTTAAACCAGCATCTGCAGTTCCTTCCTACACACTATGACAGTGGTACTATACAGACCCCTAGTATGTTTCTTTTGTATAGAAATGTTCTATATTCATAATGTCTCTCTGTAATCCTTTAGCACTCGGCCCTCTCCCACACTCTTTTGTTCTTTATCTCCATCCAAGTTGCTTTCTACTTATCTCCTTCACAGATTCAGATCCAGATTCAGATTACTTGATCATCAAATGCAACAGTGCAGTGAAATTCCTTGTGTGCATGGAGCTCACAAAGTAAACAGTATATCTGCACTCTCTCTGCGCCGGTAACACTATATGTTACTGCATGCAGTTTATTTAAGAAGATGCTGGAGAAACTCAGCGGGTGAGGCAGCATCTATGGAGAGATCTCTGGCCTTTGTCCGAACATCTGCCTATCCCCCCCCCCCCAATTCCCCTTCATCTGTATCCAACTTTCACTCGCCAGTCTGACTTGCCCACACCTCTCTTCTACCTTTATTTCCCCCACCCTAATAGCCCTGTCCCACGGTACGAGTTCATTCCAAGAGCTCTCCCAAGTTTAAAAAAAATCAAACTCGTGGTAAGCACGGAGAATGAACGTAGCGGGTACGTCGGAGCTCGGGGACGTCTCT